>NC_072456.1:3988145-4025471 GCF_027596085.1 Anoplopoma fimbria
TCGATTATTAATGTCGGTCATATAGGTTTCATTACCAGTTAATAGTTCCTCACAGTTACTTTAAATGAAAAAATTGGAATCTTTAATTTACAACGAGTGTAGTCCTTTAGTTCCTCAACCTGAACAACCCAAGATGGTGACTGTAACACCCAAGCAGCAAGAAGTACACTGTACTTCTACACTTGATACCACATAAGCGACTGTCTCACATTCACTATTCATCTTTTTACCAACCATACCCAATGTTATTGACCTTGAATCCTGCAAGCATTACATTTGCTTTAACCTAGCGATATGCCAATCATAATTTCGTGAAAATCTTTGGAACAAGAACAATCAAATTAGATTTGCCTAAAATGGAAATTTGTCTTCGGCACTGGTGTACAAGTCAACACGCACACAGACATTAATGTATCATAAAGTCTTAAAGTGACCAAGTGGCAGCATTAATAAAAGTGGATTGTTCGTCCACTGGCATGTTGTCCACTAAAACATCACAACACACATGATAGTCTTAACTCCTAACAAGAAATAAATATGTAATGTTGTTGGTTGCAGAATGTCCTCAGAAGTAGCCTTGATGCTTGGTAAGAGGTAATGGGAAAGGGTTTCGCTAAGATAAGTGTGTGTGTGTGTGTGTGTGTGTGTGTGTGTGTGTGTGTGTGTGTGTGTGTGTGTGTGTGTGTGTGTGTGTGTGTGTGTGTGTGTGTGTGTGTGTGCACAGTGGATTTTGGTATCGGTACCACAGGGGGACTTCTTAACCAAAAGGGGATATTTTTTGAAGTCCCCTGTTGGTAATGCTTTGTGCTAAACAAACACTCATTAGGTGAAAGACTGGATACAGACAGTTCCACTGCAGTATATGGAAGCCCCCTCTTTCATAGGTAGGCATCACTCAAGAATGCATTTTTGGTCCACACTTGCCTGGAGTACCGTGATTGTCCACTGTTGGCATTGTAGGAAAGAATGTGTGTGGTGTAAGTGAGGTGGAGGGGAGGGGGCAGGCAGGTTGCAAGGGGGTCTGTTATACAGACTCTTAGGCTTTGTTTAGACTGCCAGCCCAAATCAGTTTTTTTGGCATATCCAGATTGATTTCAGAAAGTCTGGACAGCAAAAAAAAAAAACATGAACAGGAGGTGGAAAGAAATGTGATTCTAATTGGATTTCTGAAGCTGCTTGTCAGACCGCAAAACTCTCACAATGTCACTCACAGCTCCAGCTCTCCAGTATGGAGATAGGTCTGATGATGCGAGGCAACACGCAGTAAAAGCGTATCATGTAGTACTCCTCGAGCTACAACACAATCTTAAAACCATAGACGAAAAGTTGGAAGAAGAAAAATTAGTTGATGTGAGGTGCATTTTGGCTTTCATCATCCTGGCTTCTTGTAACCAGTGAATGGAAGTTACCAAATTTGGACTGATGAGGGGTGATTAGAGATGGGACAATAATTACGAAGTGAATATCATCCTGTCTTGAAGAAGACTTGAAACTAGAGATTGAGACCATAAACTCATGTTTACAATGATTACTGAGGGAATAAATCCCTGTGTGAGAATTAGACTCATTTTCTCATAGACTTCTATGCAATCTGACTTTTTGCAACCAGAGGAGTCGCCAACTGATGGCAAAAAACAGTGGTAAAAATAAAGAAACCTTTTCATAATTTGTTTGTCAAGAACCATGCTGCAGTGCTCACAACAACTGTCTCTGGCCTTGAAAGGCCGAGCCAAAACCCGACATCACTGCTCCGACACCTATCTCCCCTGTCCCTGACACGATTATCCTCACCCAACATTGATAAAATGGCCAGCTTTGTACATTACATTCATTGCAAAGAGTGCGGTCAAAACATGTCTGGGAATAGGGCTTTTGCTGTGGGAGCAACGACGTTTCCAAATTGAACAATAAAAAGCACCATGTCTCCAAGACACACGTCCTGTGCCGAGACAGGTGCATGGCCGTCAGAGCAACCTCCCTCCCTGCAGCATTTCTGGCAGCAGCAAAACCGAAGCACTGAAGAGTGAGAAATGATAATATAAGTTAAGACCGCCTACAAACAAAAATATAAAGTAATAAACTTTATACATATGTTGTATATACACTCACCGGAAACTTTGGTCACAAGTCCAAGAAAAAGTCTCAAGTTTGAGCGGGAGTCCAAGTCAAGTCTCAAGTCAGTGAGTCTTTGAGATACAGTCCAAGCCAAGACTCAAGTCTTTGAAGTCTTTAAATTGGCAAGCCAATTCTTAAGTCTTCCAGCTAGTCTCAAAGTCAAGTTCAAGTGTTTGTGGTACAGTCCAATTCAAGCCTATGAAAACTTTCCTCTCAAGAAAATGCTTTCATCTTGCCCCTAAATTTGATATAGACTAGCATTACTCAGGGTATTTTGAAATATTGCCACAAACTATTTTTCAAACAACAGTTAGAGTCACAGTATTTTAATATTTTTTTTATATTACCCTGGGTCTCTGACTAATGAAAGCTCACAATCTACTGTAACTTAACAAATCCCTCTAGCCTCTTAAACCCAGAGAACAGTCCAACGGATTTCAAACCTGGGGATACAAATCTAAAATGAAGGGTAAGCAGACCCCCGCCAAGAGCAACCCTCTTGGCGGTGTTCTTGCTTGTTTATAGCAATTACAGTAATTTCTCCAAATGAATGCAGTAATAAAGGATTGATTTCACAATGCTACATGCGTGCAGCGATGTAATGCTACATGCGCTGCAGCGATGTAATGCTACATGCGCGCAGCAATGTAATGCTACATGCGTGCAGCATGTAGCATTACATTTTCATGTAAATAATTACATGAAAATGATTTAAAAGGGCCAGGATATTACATTTATTTCCCGCAAAGTCTGCCAAAATGTCCCCCCAGACTTAAATGAGTACACTGTGGGGAGCAGACAACTAGCAGGTACTCTCATGCCTTCTATGTTGGAATATTGTGTTCATTAGGCTAGAAAGCTGTTAGGATTTCAGCTTCCACACAGAAGGTACTGCTGTGGATTTTTCTGCAGTCTCAGACTGTGCTGTAGCAGAGGTCTTAATCTCTGCCAGTGCACAAGTAAATATTCTCCCCTCCAAGAAACTAAAAGAGAATAGTTTCCACAGAGTGCAAGTACATCAGAAGATTGCTCTCCTGTGCCAGGCCTTGGTTTTTGTCAGCCTGTGCTTTATCCTTCATGCAATATGATAAGAGAACTGCTGTGTGCTTTGCAAAGGTCTGGAAAGTTGCTCTGCAGCACCCGGCCTTGCTTGTTCTTTTTTCCTTCTTTTTGTTCAATGCTGTTTGACGCAGAGTATGAAATGGTATTGAGTCTGAGTGGCTGGATTCAATATGCTTATCAGACTATAATAGTCAAGTTCAAAACAGATAAGACATGAGAGACAGAAAGCAGACAGATGCAGCAGCGGAAGTATTACATTCTTGCTCTCTTTTTCTTGCTGCCTGGCACAAACTCAAAGTCAGCCCTCAAAGGACAAACTGAAAAAGTTGTAGAAATCATCATCATTTAGGAATACGGAGTAATTGAATATACATGTGTTTACATATGTTTTCAAACCTTCCAGGTTAACAAGTAATTAGGCACCAGCTTTTTCTTACCTTAATTGTTCTTTCTTTCATGTCTGTGTGTGTGTGTGTATGTGGTTAGATTGGATTAGATTAGAAAGATTTATGAATTAATCATTTGCCTAAATAAGCTCATACGGCAACAAACACTAGAGATAGTTTTCACAGCACACAACAAACAGAAACCACAGTACAGCAAATAAATAACACTGTAAAATCCATTTGAGACATGATTAAATGCAGAAATATTCAATATCCCAACCAAAAAAAAAAACACATCTAAAAATGTGGAAGGAACATTAAGTGATTTGAAATTCTATGATCATATTTTTGCAACTCATGCAAACTTGCCAGATTTTATACGCTTATCTGTAATTGAAATAAGTGATGAAATAATTTGTATTCAGTGTCCATCACATATTTCCACTCTGTATAAAAGTGTAATGGTGGTCACTTAGATGAAATTAAATATCTTGATTCTTCACATTTTGGCTTCAGGATGTGTGAAGAAATATGATGTATGTAAAAGTGAGTATGTGACAACTTAAGCAAAATAGCTCATACAGTATAGACCTCATATAATAATGGCAATATGGTGTAGTACATCTGGAGGTGGTATGTATAACACTACTAATGGCCATAAATTCTACCCACAATGCCCTACTTCAAGCACTGAATCAGCAAATAGCAGGTCTCCAACGTTCCCACAGCTTTGTGCAACCCTTGTCGCCCATTATTTCATTATGACCAAGATTATGCTTTGCTAGACTTATATCAAATATCAAATATGCTCATTGGAATATTATGCATAACACAACTGAGGGAACTAAGAGCTAAATGCTAATGTCAGCATGCTATCATGCTCACATTGACAATCCTAACATGTTGATGTTAAGCAACATGTTTACCATGTTCACTATCTTACTTTAACATGTTAGCCTGTCAGCAGTCAAGCTGGTGGAATGCCAGCTGTTTAGCAGGTATTTGGTCATACATCAAAGTATTGGACAAAGTTTGACCTGCTGCTGCTGCTATATAGTTACATAGTTAGTTATAAAGGGATCACCAAAGAATTTACAGTTCACCATGAGGGGAATATGAATGTGTGGACCTAATTTAATGGCAATCCGCCCAATAGTTATCGAAATGTTTCACTTACAACCACACGTCAACTTTGTGGTGGTGCTAAAGAAAGACAGAGGATCACTAACTTCAGTATGATTTATTGTCAGGGGACCATGCATGTATCCACAAGATTTAATGGCAATCCATCCAATGATTGTAGCCTACTTAAGTAAAGTACTTGAGTATATATCGGATACATTCCATCACTGTTAACTGTTTTCTCTATCTCTAGTCAATGAAAGTGATAGCAGTAGTGAAGTATTCTGTTTATACTCAATGCTAAATTACAAATGGCCATTCATATTTTTTTAACATCATAATTCATAATTAATCTGGAAAATATACAACAATTTCTGTGGTACACATTTCTATTTTTCAATGCTTAAGACATGTTATTTGAATGTAAATGACATGAATGCATAAAATCATACAATAAGCATCAAAAATAGAGCTTGTTTTTCAAAAAATCCTCCCCCTACGGAAAACCACAGAGCCACCCTACATAACAAGTCCCAATACAACTCCTGAGTGTATCAGACCAGCAGCTAACATATTATGTAGCTACATGTAGCTCATTAGCTGCCACAGGCTCAGTTCTATCAGCAGCTGGCCGATAAAGCATTACCAAATCAAGTCAAATATCTTCACTAGTGGCGCTTGCTTCGTTTTCACACAGCGAAAAAGTAGACTCCTCACTTGCAGGATAAGACAAATCGAGTATTCTCATGTTTTTATTCATCAAGAAATTAGGATTTAACTGGTCTACTGCACAGATTCAGCTTTTCTCTCTTAATACAGGGACTCTTGGACGGCTCTCTCCACTTAATATAGTCAGTAGCTTCTGATACCAATAACTACAGAATAATTTGACGCCCCGTTTTGAATCTTCCCGAGGCCCACCTTTGGGTCCTGTCCCCGTGCTTGGAAAGACAGCATAACACATGCATAAAAGTGTGCCTGGGGTTCAGTTGTGACCCATATACCCCCTCCCAAGTCAAACTGAGTGGGTAATTAAAGTATTTGTGTGCTGCTCAGGCACTGTGTCTGCCCACTGGGGGGATGAATGTCGCTGTAACTGAGGTATTACAAATTGTTTTGTGCGGAACGAATTCCCGACTCAAAACAGGCAATTTTGGAATGGTATAAATGAAGATCTACTCAACGAAATGGTCGACATGGGAGGGTGGGCGCACGCGTTTACGTTTTTACACCAACAACCGACGACTCAGTGTGTTGCAGAAATGAAGTTTCACAAAAGAGGAGGAAGGCCACAGGGGAGTGAAATGAGTTTGTGGCCGGCTTCAAAAAGGTACTGAAAATAACTCTTCCTCCGGGATTTTTTTCTTTTTTTAAATTAAATCTATTCAATGAAGTGAAAGAATATGATTAAAGAGAGGTTTAATAGGATGCGGCACATTATTCAGTCCCATCAAATCATTTGAAAGGTTGGGGTAATATGACCAACTTAAAAAAGCTCAGGGCACTTACGGATCACATTAGCATTCACAGCAACTACGCTTTTTTTAATGCAAACCAATAGGCAATTTAAGGGATACTTTAAATTTAGAATATAAAACAGAATCTCCAATTTAGCCTGAGCGCAGCGTGGCACATGTATTTGATGCTTGTGGCCCATATTTTAAAAAAGCTTCTCTGTATTACCATCAGTCTTCCCTGCAGGGAGCAGGCAACAGCAGGAGAACGCAATTACCCAAATGTGTATATCGCAGCAGCATATACGCAAACATGCTGCGGAGACAGAGAGCACCCCTGTCCTGTACGTGTGAGCTGCATGCACCATGTATGCCTTCTTAAAGATGAAAGTTTACCATTGTTATTCAGTACTAGTCCGTGCACTGTGTGTTGCGTGTCTCCCCTGTGCTCGAATATAGATCCAGTGATCTGTCTCCCATGGTGACTTCATAACATGACCTCAAAACGACATGCATTCTGTGCTACCCATGTTCCGCCTCTGTGGGTATTCCCAAAGATCACATCAAACATGCTTCACTCACAGTGAACATGCATACATTCTGCTTCACATGCTGTGTAAGGGAATAAGTATGAAACTCCTGGGAGAAAAGAAGTGGAGACAATCAGACAGAGGAATGTTTTCAGACAAAGGTGATCTTAGCAAGAGGCTGACCTAGAGGTGGTCATCTGACTACCCATTTTTTCCAAAACCCCAATAGTCCAAAAAATCTCCAATTTGTCCTGAAAATACACACTCTCCCTGCAACAAAGGGAAGAACATGGCATGTCGTTGGACATTGGACCAATTCTTTTTTTTTACCTGCTATAGCAAAGGCATGACCCGACCTATTGTTTAGATTTAGGCAGTGAGATGGGTCAGGGTAGGCCAATCAGAGAGCCACAGCAAGGAAGGTCTGATGTCAATGTGATTGAACCAGAGATATCGTCTTTTCTTGATACGTGCGTTCTTCTTCCATATAAAAACATGGCTCCTACATTACCATTACATTACATTACAGTCATTTAGCAGACGCTTTTTAGCAGACGCTTTTACCCACATAGCATCCTGACTGCAGATTCAGGTGTACTATGCTAGCAACAGCTCATGTAGCCTCGAGCTGCTACCCGGCAACCTCACTTCTTTCTAAATCCAAACCCCCAGATTTCCTTTCATTTTCATACTTGTAGTCTTCAGCCCCAAACAATGCTGACTCAAGTGACATCACTTGCGGTAATTCTAGGACTTCACGCAGCTCCCTCTAGAGCCACTAAAGGCTGTATTCAACTGTTTTCACACAAGACCTGTAAAAAGACTTTTATTTGTGAAATCAGTGTTCCCCTTTAGTTTTAGACCTCCGATTTATTACCGAGAGGAATACACTCACAACCATATTGTGAAAAGAAAATACTGGCCGCCATGTATTTCAAGGAACTTTCCCAGGCAACCAAGAACCTTTTGAGGAATTCGGACTGGAGGAGGCAGGAACAAAATTTAGTTTAGTAGTACCAGGAGGCAAAAAGATTCCTTGCTCTCGGGAAGTGCTCTCTGATGGTTCAGAAACTTTTGCTAAATGAGGAATGTGTCCTCAAAAATATTTTTGGGCTTTTTTGACTAGTTTGAGTAAGGGTCCTTTTATAAGGTTCTTGTTCTGCAACAAGTCCGCTGGAAAAATTTAAAAAGTCAGCCAGAAGAGTTTTCCCCCAAACTCATGGAGATAACGTTTGCTTAATTAGCTTGCCAACTACAGTTTTGACATTTCATTTGGCGAAATCAACAGCTAAAAATGAGAAGCCGCTTTCGTCTATCGTGCACTTGGTACTCCTTGGTAAGTCATGTAAGAATTGAAAGCAGTAAAAGTAACATACTTTTATATAAATGAATGTCATTATGATAAAAAAAAGATCCCTCAGGCACTAGGATGTCTTGTCTATAGGGCACCGAAATGTCCAGATACGGTCTTTGTTGGTTTTAATGGTCACGCACACCGGGACACACAAATACCCATTTCTTTTTACATGGATTAGCTGCTTCACACTGAAATAAAGTAGCAGGAAGGCAGAATGAAATACATATGGGGCTCCTCTATTCTTTTGATGGAGGAAGAAAGAGAGAAAAAAGGAGGGACAAGGGGGTGGGTTGTTATAGAGCTCAAGAGACACTGACAATAGAGGACAGAAAGAATGGGAGAAAGCTTGAAAATGAGCAAGGGAGCTGGCAATAACAAAGAGAGTTTGTCGGGGAGAATGTGAAAGCGTGTGGTGGAGGAAAGAAGGCAAGGAGACAAGGAAGTAAAGGGTTGATAACGCAGTGTCAAAAGGAAAATGGCACAGCAAAAATGGCTGAAAGAGCGAGCCGCATATGGATGGTGAGAGAAAGTAAGTTGGATAACACGAGCCGGGAAATGCAAGCGAGATGTTGAGGGAAAAGGCAGGGAGAACAAAATTTTAATAACCAGAACTTGAGCTAATAAAAGAACTGGGGAGGGAAACACAATAGAAATGAAGCAAAGAGACGATATGAGAGGGAAAGGTTGAGAAAGTAATCTTAAAAGGCAGGAAAGGCAACACAGACAGAGTTACAAAGTGAAAGGAGAATAGCAAACACTAATGAGAAATAGTACTGCACTGTAAAATATCGGATCTGTTGAATGGTGTGTCTCTATGATTTTTCACCAGAATCATCCGAACAACTTGCTGGCTTGTTAGCATACTTTCCATGCATTGCACATTCGTTTTAAGACGTAAAAATCCCCTCTGGTTATCTAGGTGATAGAAACTTCAACAATCATACCCAGGGTGGACCTCTGGCACGGTCAATTCATCAAGATAAGAAAACGTCCAATCATGTCCGGTCTGCGTGGTGTGGTGGTGTAACAGTAGAGGCAGTGGTGATAAGAATTGTGCTGCATTAGAAATAAAAAAAAAAGATAGATATGCTACCCAATAATAAACATATGCAACCCAACAACAATCCAGATTTCTCACATGAAATCCATGTTTTTATACAAATCCTGGGTTAAATACGCTGATAGCTGCACTAATTAGTTTGCAAAGTGCACTACTGCACTGAAAAAAAACCTTGTTTGTTTTGACAAGCTCAGTTAACTCAGCAATTCTTATATAAGAACAATTTGAAGTTGTTAGTTTGTTTCTATCTGTTGAAAGACAGAAGACACCCGACCCAAATAATAATTTTTTTTTTTTAACCAATATATCACTTCAAATTTAACATTTTTCAGTAAGGGTCATCCTTGGATTAAATTGGAAATTCCAGCAAACCCCGAAAGTGATGTTACAACAATGATGTTAGTGTTTTTTTATTTATTTATTTTTGTCTTCGTCAACAATATGTTTATGCTGGGACAACAAATATAAACCTTTGTTGTTTAATTTGACTATATGTGTATGTTGATTTCCTGATTTGTTCGGTTTTATTCTATAAAAATGAAAAAGTGAAGAAAAAAGAAGGCGTTACATTGTCATTTGAGCTGACTTTTCCTGTACATGAATGTAAAGTAAAACTACTTCTATCGTATCGTCATAGGAACCCAAATCTATTGCGCTTCTCAGCTATCCTAATATGGAAATGTTCTTATATATATTTTTTATCATATCAGGACAGACTGAATGGTGTGTAATAATGTGTTCCTGTTATATGAGTCTTCATCTTTTTTGGCCACTCCAAGTGGCAGTACATAATAGCTGAACTAGAGAGAAATACAAGCGGGTGCTGGCATGAGCGGGTGTATGTGTGTTTGTGTGTGTACGTGTGTGTGTGTGTGTGTGTGTGCTGATTACAGCATTCAACTCACCTGCTCTGATCTTCACAGCTGCAAGCCATCAGTTCATCTACTCAACAGCATGGCCCAGTTCCAATCCGGCCTCTGAACCCTGCCACTCTGTGACGGAGTGAACTCAGTCTGTAGTCCCACTGCGTGCTGAATGAAGTACTCTTCTTAAAAATGTAGGTCATAAATACCCTAATTACTTAAAGTACATCTTTTCTGAAACATAACATGAAACACACATGCCATGTCTCTTTATAACAAGACTACACTGGAGGACAAAATCCACAGACCTCTTCCAAAGCTCAAATGAAGATAATATTAGGCATCATTTTTAACATCAGAAAAAAAACCTCTTCATCTCTCTTGTTACTACTCAACCAGGACAAAACTAAAGTATTTGTTCTTGGCACTGAAGTTCAGAGAGACAAACACAATGTGAGACTGCAGGCACATGCCATCAACTCTCTGTGAACAAGTAGAACAACCTAAGAGTTATGTTTGATTCAGATCTTAGTTTAAAATCTCACATTAGAAACATAAATGCATTAACCATCTTGAGAACATTTTCAGAAAGCAACCGTTTCTCTCTCAAGCCAATGCAGAGACGTTTATGCCCGCCTTTGCTACCTGCAGGATTTACTAGTTCAAAGTTCTACTTTCTGGCCTCAGTTAAAATTACTGCGAAACTCAGCTGCTTGTATGCTTACTAGGACCAGAAAGGAGTACACATTATACGAAGTCTATGCACTGGCTACCTGTTTGCTTGGTTTATTTCAAGGTTCTTATATTGGTTTATAAAGCTGGTTTTAGCCTGTGTGTCCTATAGAACCTTCAGTTGGCCTTTTAATTATCCTCAGAGTCAGGATTGAAGTTAAGTTTAGGAAGTTCCATTTTTGAGCGTCATCTAGAGCACGGCGCCCCCACGCTGGCTCCACAGAGAGTTGCAAGCTGAAGTATTTTGTAATTCTTCCTTCCCACCAAATACGTCACTGAGCTGTATGCAGGAAGAACAACAATTGTAACAGCAAGAAACTCAGCTTTCGGGGTCAATATAGCACGTGGAATTCTTTTCTTAAATTGCTTAAAAAAACTCCTTACCATCAACACGGATTGGAAACCTAGACAAAAAAGTGGCAAATTTCCTCTTTTAACAACTAAAAATCCTGTATATTGAACATGAACAAACCATTTTCAGTAAACATGATTTGTGCAACCAATGTACATGTTCAAGACTTTTTTTTTGCATTATGCTGCTGCATGAACGTTCGGCGAGGTTTGTGTTCGGAACTGCATTGCATGGAACTTTCCACAAAAATAAAGTAGAGGTAATACGAACCATCACAATTAATGAAGTCCTCCCTGCAGCGGAGCAGCAGTGTCACATCAGCTCTCTCTCTCGTAAAGAAAGTAAAGGGCTGCTCTTCTGAAACGCTGCCATTCTCAATGCGGACACCAGGTGGAAAGCTTTCTGTGTGGTTTCCAGTGTTACATCATGTGCGGAGGCAGCAGGAGTGAAGCAGCGGGGAAACTGGAGGGGATGGGGAAAGATAATGATTATTTGATATTTCTTCTTTTGCTCTTTCGCTATCTTTTTTACACTAACACACTCCGTCTCTCTTTTTTCCGTCTTTCAGCCGGTATCATTTCTCTCCATGGGGATCTCGTTGTCAATTCCTCCCAAGACTCATAATAGCTTCGCCGGGCCTCTCTGCGTAATGGCCCCATAGCGAGTAATCTTGAGCGCCGGGGCCTGTGCTCTGCCTATGACTAAAGATTACTTTATTGATCCCCCCCCACCATTCCCTCTCTGTGTCTCTCGATCTCATTTGTCCACTTTTTCATGCCCAGAAGTAATTTCCTCACTGTTGTCCACTGCTGTTTCCTACCACTGGGTTCACATGATCTCATGCAGAGCAAAACGCGCAAAGGGGGTGGGGGGTTGGGGGCCCGGAGGGTCGATGCCTCGCTTTTCTTTTGGCGTGGCTGACTCAATCGGCTAAAGGTTTCTAGTTTTGTGTAGCAGCACCACTGCAGAACCTCCAATCAATGTGGGTGTTGAAGCAGATAACAGAAAAGGTTGAGGATAATGAGGTGACATGTTTGTTTGGATATAGACGACCGTTGCAGCGCTCAGCGAGAGTGAGAGAGGAGTGAGACGCTACACACTCGACACGAGCCGGAGCTGGATCGAAAACTAGATTGCGTCAGAGCTAAGCACCCTCGACACCGGGGTCGGAGTCAAGAACGCACAAGGATTTTAGAAGACCACTCCCGCTTTTGGCGCCGCATTCTGCTGGACGCCGCTCGGAAACCCATTTCACAGTCAGTTTAACAGCCCACTCCAGCAGGAAATATTCATACACTCGTTTCCTTCTGCAAACGCAATCTCTTCGGGGGGAAATTGAAGCTCAGATTCTCTGGAAAATGAAGTTCATATTTCTTTTGTTTATTGTAGAGAGACAGAGGAAAGTCATAAAAATGACAATATCATGTTCTCGGAGCCAGCGCGCGGGACAATATCTGTTTTCTGTTCCGGGCCAGCAGTAATCCAACAGGCGATTCCTCTTTTCTGTTTTATTGCGAGGCCATAAACAGCACAGTATATTACATGCAATGCTGAACAACGGGGGGGGGATGTGGAAAACCAGAAAAAAAAGGATCTCTCAGCGGGAATAACACACACACGGACAGCTTATGTATGAGGAAACGGAGTCGAGACAGTTAACTATAATAAAAGAGAAATTTATCAAAATGAAAGAGGGTTATGGCGGCTGTTAAACGCAGCCGTTTCATTCATCTGGACTGGAGGCCATTTGTAACTGACTTGTGCGGAGACTTATACAGTTGTAACTTCCAACATATGATATTCAACAAATATGAACAGAAAGGTGGTCATTAAGCGGAGGTTTTTTACCTGCTCTGCTTGTCTATGAATTAGAAAAAAATCTATATCTCAAATAAAAATTTCTTCATACCCCATTGTGTGGGCTGACTTATTATCTTTTCATCATTTTCTCTATAAAATCAAAATTTTATAGGGTGGAAGCTTTATGTTTCTATCTACACAAAAGGGATTAGATTGCCTTGGTTTAATATTTTCTGCCATTAAAAGAGACATGCAAAAGTTATTTCTAATCTAGTTTTAATGCGCTTGCCTGATGTTAGGTGACCTGAAATGAAGAACAGCTAGTAATATATTTTATTGAATGCACTATAAAACAATGTGTGCTGGGATGAGTTCTGGGCCCTTTCACAGAATAAGTGCGGATGGATGAATTGGTGGATAGGTTGTTGGATGATGGGTGGGTGGATGGATGGATGGATGGATTGATCGATGGAGGGATAGATGTCTGGATGGATAGAGGGGTGGATTGGTTGATGGATTGATAGATGGATGGATGGATGGATGCAATAAAACAAAAAGAACAGTGGGGTTTACATTTTACTGTATTGTATTAATAGCAAAAAAAGAGTGCTCAAGTAGTCAACAGGTAAAACACAAAGGAGAAAATAAGGGCACTCACCCAATGGAAAACACATTAATATGCCAAGTGGGAATATTAATATAATGACAATATCCCCAAAATAACCCCTGTGACATAGTTCAGTTGCTAATCACTGCAGTATACATCCAACAAAACCCTGTTAACGTTAAGTCGTCTGCACGCCAGCAGCTGCACTGCTCGAATGAAAGATGTGCTGCTGTTCATACAGCATTTCAATAAACTCCACCTCAACCACAATATCCACCTGTAAGATGTGAGTCTACGTTCCCAGAGGGGGAAGATTTATTATAATGTTGACTCCCTGCTGCATTTGGCTTTGTGTTTACTCATAGGGGAGTGGCGAGGTCAGAGTTTACACAATGTATTTATTCTACATTCACATAATAACCTATTCTATGTGAGTTTGCAAAATGAAATACAATGGTGGAAGTTAAAAAGGATAATTTGACAACCAAATATTTTTTGTATTTAGGCATCTAAGGTAGAGATTATACCATGTTGTTATGTCTTATTGATACTTGGATCAGATTAAATTATTACTCATTCCAAAATTTGCTTGTAATTCTTTTTAAAAGCATGTTTCCTTTTAAACAATTGGCAAAAATACACATCATATCCAGAAGCTTTGAAAACAGACATTATTGTCAGATATAGCATTTTCAGATAGTCCTTGAACACATTGCGTGTGACAAACACTTCTCATTAGAAAAAGCAACATTATTGACGCTAAGAATTAAAGAAAAATCGTTAAATTATGCACTGCTAAGCGCTCAGACCAATAGTCCCATGATAAAAACGCTGTGAAACTCTGATTGAAATGCATGCTGCTGAACACAGAGCGGGCTGTGAATGTGGACTTGTCGGCTTAGTGATGTCTTCTAGTTCCATTTAGGCCACTTGCTTGCAACTGTCTTTTTTAAGACACGTACAATTCACATAGACTTATTCAACTATATTTTTTGTCATCGAGAAAACATAAATATTTTAAGCTTGTGTTAACCACAGACTTTATTTCAGGCATCTGACCAAAAACTCATTCAAAGAACACATTAAATGGAGGGAACCTGAAGTGTAAAAATGCTGACTCATGTCCTGGTTTTAGGACTCATTCCTGCAGCACTCTATACTGTTGCACCATTCTTATGTGATAATCCTGTATGTGTGTGTTGTGAATACACCACGCATTAGAGGCTGCAGAGTTATCTGGATATTATTCACATGGATTACATTTTCATGTACCGACTGTCATCCACACTGGATGCGTTAGCACTTTCTCACCAATGCTTCACATACCCTCCACTTCACCTTCTCCCGCAATGATAGAAACGTGGGCGGGGGGTTATCAGTCAAGTTGTGCTGTTACATGTGCTTTTTCTGTACTTTTAAAAGTGGCAAAATAAACCGTCCCAGCTTGCAATGTGCAGAGAGGTGAGGGAGGCTGCTGTCGTTTCAGCTGAGGCTTGTGGTAAGGTAAATGCATGAATGTGGGAAAAAAGACAAGAGACAATTGATATCTGCCAATGGAATTATGGTGCGTTACTAAGTATTTGCAATTTCTGCTACTTTAATCTTCCACTCCTTTCACATCAAAACCATTTATAACAACAGCAATGTGAATTTTCAACAGTTGCAGAACTTGTTCAAATTAAAGGTTTGAATAGATTCACACAGGCAGAGGACCAACTACCAGGATCCTACTGACCCAGAGCAGTCTGAAGTAATTTATTTTAGCCTAGGCTACTGAAATTCATTTTATTAGAAATTGCTCTGTTCACCAGAGGGAACTTAAATTCACTCTGTTGCACAGTGTAAATGAAATTGTTTTATTGTGAAAGGTTAGAAAGGAAGGAGTGGATCTGGTCTGAGCGGCTTTTGTTCTGAGCAATGAAGTTTGCCATCTTCGTTCGGACTATGGAATCTCCCTGTTGTTGTATACTATAGTGTACATTTTGAACATGTCCATGTCCATTCTGCACAATGTGATTGGTTGGTGCCTTTATTTGAGGTGCGAAAGCTCAGAAACTTATAGTTTGACTTTTGATACTGAGAGTATATATTCGGTGGTACTACTTTTGTAATTTTACAGAAATAGGATTTTGAATGCAGGATTTGTAATATAGGACAGGATCTGAGAAATTCCACCTGAATGCACTAATGTGTGACTGTGAAACAATCCTACTAAGAAACAGGCTTTTCCCACATAGAAGCACTCCATCCACAGAAAAATAAGGGGGCCGGTGTGTTTAGGCCAATCACATTGCAGAGTTTGAGAAACACACAGATTGTCATGGTTGACTAATAGAGGTGGCCCTGAATGCCTGATGCTAGAAAATGGAGTAGGCTGTAAGAGTTATTTTCCTTTTAGTCACCTTCTGTACTGAATGGCCTCTAATATCTAATAAATCTACAACAGATACTTACTCTTACTAAGAAACGGTGTTACTTCTAATTGTATTCAAACAAATAGAAGCTTTAAACTGATTTTCTTTGAAGAGATTGAAGTGATTGAACAGGTACAAACGTGTCTGTAGCTTTAATTTCATCCATGCCAGTATTTTCAACCGTTATCCAGACTATAGAAAAATTACCTGGTGCAGTGCAGTATGCCTAAAACACATTTTACAATTTATGTACAGTAAAACAAGACAAAGTGGGCAATGTTGGCCAAATCCAAAGTTTATCTCTTATGTACGAGATGTTATGTAATTCAGATGAGATATGATCTCAAGCTTTTTTTCTTTGCCTAAACTAATAATAATTTGCCATGAGCTTCAATTTGTCTGTCAAACAATGGAAGATGAGTCTGAACAATGGAGCCTTTTGAAAGATACATTTGCCTTGGGTTAGGGTCATTTGAACTGTAAAACTTGTTACACATAATATACATAAATTGTTGCAAGAACAAAAGATGGTAAGAACGTTGAAGGTCCAATGACTTCTTTCTGCATGAAAATTAGCAATATGATCACCCGCCAGAATTGCATGGTCCAGTTTTGCTAACCTGCATCTGCCAAGCTCAGTTCCGGACAGAACTGACTTCCATGCATCCATCCATCCATCCATCCATCCATCCATCCATTCCCTCCGCTTATCCGGGGGCCGGGTCGCGGGGACAGCAAGCTAAGGAGGGTCCTCCAGACGTCTTTCTCCCCAGCAACACTTTCCAGCTCCTCCTGGGGGACCCCGAGGCGTTCCCAGGCCAGACGAGATATATAATCTCTCCAGCGTGTTCTGGGTCTACCCCGGGGCCTCTTACCAGTTGGACGTGCCTGGAAAACCTCTAAAGGGAGACGTCCAGGGGGCATCCTGATCAGATGCCCGAACCACCTCAGCTGGCCCCTTTCGACGCGAAGGAGCAGCGGCTCTACTCCGAGCTCCCTCCGGATGTCTGAGCTCCTCACCCTATCTCTAAGGCTGAGCCCAGCCACCCTACGAAGGAAGCTCATTTCGGCCACTTGTATTCGCGATCTCATTCTTTCGGTCACTACCCAAAGCTCATGACCATAGGTGAGGGTTGGAACATAGATGGACTGGTAAATCGAGAGCTTTGCCTTACGGCTCAGCTCCTTCTTCACCAAAACGGTCCGGTACAACGCCTGCATCACTGCTGACGCTGCACCGAACCGCCTGTCCATCTCCCGTTCCATTTTACCCTCACTCGTGAATAAGATCCCGATATACTTGAACTCCCTCACTTGGGGCAGTGGCTCACTCCCAACCCAGAGGGTGCAATCCACCGTTTTCCGGAAGAGAACCATGGTCTCAGACTTGGAGGTACTGACTCTCATCCCGACCGCTTCACACTCGGCTGTGAACCGCCCCAGTGCGTGCTGAAGGTCCCGTTCTGAAGAAGCCAACAGAACCACATCATCTGCAAAAAGCAGGGATGTGATTCTGAGGTCCCCAAACCGGAAACTCTCCTCCCCCCGGCTGCGCCTTGAAATCCTGTCCATGAAAATCACAAACAGGATTGGTGACAATGGGCAGCCCTGGCGGAGGCCAACACGCACTGGGAACAAGCTCGACTTTGTGCCGAGTATTCGGATACAGCTCTCACTTTGGTCATACAAGGACCGAATGGCTCGGTCGAAGGCCTTCTCCAAGTCCACAAAACACATGTAGACTGGATGAGCAAACTCCCATGCCCCCTCCAACAGACCTGCAAGGGTAAAGAGCTGGTCCGCTGTTCCATGGCCAGGACGGAATCCGCATTGCTCCTCCTGAATCCGAGGTTCGACAATCGGACGGAGCCTCCTTTCCAGCACCCTGGAGTAAACTTTCCCAGGGAGGCTGAGCAGTGTGATGCCCCTATAATTGGAGCACACTCTCCGGTCCCCCTTTTTGAAAATGGGAACCACCACCCCGGTTTGCCACTCCACAGGCACTGTACCCGACTTCCACGCGACAGTGAAGAGACTTGTCAGCCAAGACAGCCCAACACTGTCCAGAGCCTTTAGCATCTCCGGTCGAATCTCATCCACTCCTGGCGCTTTGCCGCTGAAGAGCTTTTTAACTACCTCAACAACCCCCGCCAGGCATATGGACGAGTCTTCCCCTGAGTCTTCAGACTCTGCCTCTTCCACAGAGGACGTGTTGGTCGGGTTCAGGAGTTCCTCAAAGTGTTCTTTCCACCGCTCGACAATATCCCCACTCCGGGTCTGCAGTTCTCCCCCCCTGCTGAGCACAGCCTGAGAAAAGCCCTGCTTCCCCTTTCTGAGTCATCTCAGCCAGAACTTGAGGCCATTCGAAAGTCCTTCTCCATGGCCTCGCCGAACTCCTCCCACACCTGGGTTTTTGCCTCAGCAACTGCCGCAGCTGCAGCCCTTCTGGCCAACTGGTACCTGCCTGCTGATTCAGGAGACCCCTGGGCCAGCCAAGCCCGAAAGGCCTCCTTCTTCAGCTTGACGGGTTCTCGGATTGCTGCCACAACAGGCACCGATCGCCTTCCGACCACAACTCCTAGCAGCAGCTTCCGCAATGGAGGATTTGAACATGGCTCACTCTGATTCCATGTCCCCAGCCTCCCCCGGGATGCACGAGAAATTATTCCGGAGGTGGGAGTTGAAGACCTTGCGGACAGGATCCTCAGCCAGACGTTCCCAGTTCACCCTCACTACACGTTTGGGTTTACCGGGTCTGTCCGGCAGCCTCCCCCGCCACCTGATCCAACTCACCACCAGGTCAACTCCGGAAAAGGAAAAAGTCCAGCCCCTCTCCAGGAGTTTGGTTCCAGAACCAGTGCTATGTGTGGAGGTGAGCCCAACTATATCTAGTTGGTACCGCTCCACCTCCCGCACTAACTCCGGTTCCTTCCCCGACAGAGAGGTGACATTCCACGTCCCTAGAGCTAGTCTGTGATGCCGGGGGTCAGCACGCCCAGGTTCCCGCCCCAGCCCACACAGCTCTCAGGATCGCTGGGGCACATAAACCCCTCCACCACGATAAGGTGGCGATTCATTGTTATCTGCAATTATCTCTGTCAAATCCAGACCCAACTTGTTGATAAAAAACCTGTGACTGCCACTTGTTTAAAGACACAGGCGACACAGTCAATCATGTTGAAGTGTTTTATTTTGAGTTCTCTGTTCTTTAATCACAAAGCCAGTTGAGGTGTCCAGGATTACAAGCACCAAAGCTTAACCGAATGTAAATATTTTTTTACATTCAAAGCTTCTGTTGAAGGTTGGAATGGTTGTGTTGTTGTGGTTATATACGCCTTAAAAAGCTGTGTCCCAATCCAGCGACTGCAGCCTTCGGAGGAGCCAGCCTTCGGTCGTCTGCGTCCTTTGAATACCATGAAGGCTTGACTGAGCGGTCCACGAAATGAGACAGTCTGGTCTACAGAGGATTTCCTGTTTGTGTCACCAGCTTTTCGCGCCCCCACCCTTTTGCCGCTCCCGTTTCCTAGCAACCAGCTGCGGTTGTCATAAAAGAGGTAAAGCTAAATTAAAATATAATAATGGATGAGCTGCTATAAATAGCGCAGCGCCTCTCGTTAGCACTAGCTTGTTAGTTAATAGCGTCACGTAAATTAACCGATTATTTTAACATAAGTGGGATCTGATCAGGTCCCTTGTTTTTAGTTTTAACACTTGTATCTGTAGATATTCACGTGAGTTAAAACCCAATAATTACATTTAAATGTGAATTCTCTCATTGCTGGTCCACTAGTCGCCATGTCGATTAAAAAAATTAAAGATAAACTTTAAGGAATCTTGGGATATGTTGGGTCGTGAAGGATCCATCAGTTGTATCCTCCCAATCTAGGAAAAGTAGACTGCATTTGTCGGCCGCATTAGAAGGAGTCTTCGAAATGGGACGGCCTCGCTGGATTGGGACACAGCTAAAGTAATTGATGGTGCTGTTAGATTGCTGCTAGAACACCATGTCCATGTCAAAAAGTATTCCACTAATTTCTAAGTGTAGCCTGATGTTTTATCTGCAGCTGGAAAAAAGAATACAATGTTCAACACAGCGAATAGACATGCATAACAAAAATGAAATCGTTATGAATGAAGCTCTGAGCCTTCAAACTGTTCTCCACTTGAATGCTAGTTGAGAGCAAGTGCAAAATAAACTGGTCAGATTGCTTGGAAGTATATTTCCATTTGGTCAATAATATTGCCATTTATTTACAACTCTTTCTCACATTCTGTAGATAAACAGACAAAAGTAAATGAATAACGTGGAAATGTCCTAAACAAATACAATGAAATAAATCACATCTAAAGCTTCAACTGTTGCCATGGAAATTGACGTCCAAATCAGTTTTCGAATGCAGAGTATTTTTGTTCCTAATCTTTTAGGCATTACCTGGAAAAAAACATAGTAGCCCATGAAATGAAGAATAAATAAATAGTTATAATGAGTTAATCTCTAATGGATAGTGTAGTTAGTTGTGTGTAGAGGGTGTGTATGTGTATGTGTGTGTGTGTGTGTGTGTGTGTGTGTGTGTGTGTGTGTGTGTGTGTGTGTGTGTGTGTGTGTGTGTGTGTGCGGAGCTGTCCCTGATGCTGAAACACAGTGGAGGAGATCAACAAATGGACAGAGCATACAACTTAAATTCACAGGGAGAAAATATTCATCATTTGTGAAACCGAAGGCTGTTGACCAAACAACATGGTGAATGATGATTTAGCTTTGCACAGCATACTTTTTCCAGCTTATATCAAACAATCACTCTGCAGTCATATGACATAAAAAAGAACAATTTTCTTATCATTCTTTGCATTAATGTGGTGAAATCCTTTGTAATCAGGTAATGATATGTTTCCAAAACTGTACCACAGCATTCATGACGCTTGGGTGAAGAATTCCCAATCCCTCTACATTGCTGTGCAATGCTAAAATGCTAAGCTAAATAACTGATTTTGTGTTTGAGGAAAACCTACGGAAGCCCTTAGAGGCAAAATCTTTTCATCCAGTCTAATCTAAATAGTTTTTCTCTCCTGTTTTTATGACTTAAGAGCAGGTGAAAAAAGGGTTTTGCCAGTATAATCTTTCTAAGCTTCTTAGGGCATACTGGCAAAAACTCCAAAACCTTATAGCCCTGAACAGGATGATAAGAGTATACCAAATGGTAGAACACATATATGGATGAACTAAACAAAAAAACATTATTAGGCTAGTTTAAACTGACTGTATCAGGCTTTGCCTAGAGTAATGCTTTAATAAAGATTTGCCTTGATGAGTTATTTTGTAGCTTTCTGGCCTGTAGTTGTCCTGGAGGATAATTCAAAATGTGATCACACTATACTTCCTTTTCCAAGTTCTTCGATGGCTGACTTAAATCAACATGCATCTTTGTTCTACAACGTTTACCACTGCAGATGGTTCTCTCGCATTGTGCCAGTAAACTGTATCAAGTAAATCGATCCTGTAGAAATCTGTGCAAATGTGTGTGTATCCTAATGAGATCGGCAAGTGGCAACCCTGAGGGGGGTACTAACAAAGAATGGATGGCGACACGAATTGCTTGTCATTTGCAACTGCTATCTGCCCTGACTCACGGCCCGATTCCCAAATTGCCCTCATGATATGACAGCGCAAACACGCCCATATAGTTTTGCAGCTGAATGCAATTTCCCCTTTTTTACATCTGATTGACAACAGAATGCACACATATGGGTGGGTGAAATAATACATCATTATTAAAAATAGAGTTTTTGAAGATTTTTGGACACTACCAAACACCTGCAGCTATCCCACTGCATCGGAAATGACAAGTGAGAAGCGGAGCGCATTTGCGCACGGGGCGCTACAGTGTAACTTCATTGATTTTTCTTTCTTTTGCTCAATTACTCTGAAAAATGTCACATAGAGGAGTTTCATTTCTTTATCTTTCATGAAATAACTGTCATTGCATTCTGTCACTGCTCCCCAAAATAAATAAATTTGAGTGGACACCTGTAAACCTTCAGTTACCAACAACTCTCTGAAGTTGTACAACTGCGTGTACCTATTAGAACTGATCTTTGTCAATTGGACCTATCATTATTAATGCAATAAGACTCATTAGCATAGAAAGGGGAAATTTTTGCACCAAATTTCTGCATATCACGTCATTAAGTTTGTGCAAATAGAACAATTTCACAACCAGAATTTCACTTCAAAAGCCTTGCAATACTGCTATAAATTTGGCCCCCAGTCTACAGTTTGTACAGTGGTGTTACAGAGTGGAGCTTCTTCACGCACAAATTATATTATTCAAGACGAGTACAGCACCCGCTTGAAGATAGCACAAAATCCCAACAGGCGTGTTTAAAATACGGCCTGTTATGAAGTTATTCAAGGCATTAGTGTTTATTTGCAACTTGTGATACGTTCTGCTCCCGGCAACGTTTGGTCATCACCGGCTGAAAATGAGAAGCAACACTAGCAGACTGAGGATAAAATTCAGTTGAGAAACGATCATGTTAATTTTGGCCAATATTGATCGACTGAAATATGATACAGATCCTTATGATATAAGTTATCAGGTATAAATCCTACTGAATCTTCTCGTGACAGCTATTTCTCTCCATGGTTGCCTCTTGTTGCTGCAGAGGAATCACAAGCACAGAGCCTGGTGCCAATCCAATAAGAGATCCAGTTACTTTTTTCTTGAAATAAACAAGTTATGTCCGGAGACAACTGAGCTATTTTTCAAAACTCTGTTTCTCTTCCACCCACACTATGTTTTCACTGATCCTTTGAGTTCTACTCTCTCACAAAAGAAATTCATAGAATCATGTGTAGTGCACTTGTTTAGTATTTCACTGCGAACATAACCAAAACAGGACAATGTTAAGAATTAGTTTGAGAAAAGGTTACAACTCTATCACTATCTCCATTACTATGCAAACTACCTATAATAATCCACAGCTAATCTACAAGTATCAGGGGTTCACATATATGCAAAAACATGTACAACTTACATTTTTTTATAATTTTGACATATTTAATATGTTTTATCTTCACATCTTGATCCAGACAAAAAGGTGACCAGAGAAGTTTTTGCAGTATGTATCATTCCTGTTGCCTACCTTCTGGAAAGGAAGAAGACACATCTTCTGAAAAATGTCAAAATTGTTTAATTTAACTGTCTGTATGCAGTGTTTATCGTGGTTATTACATCCAGTGTTGGCGACTGTGGCTCAGAAGGTAGAGCGGATCGTCCCTCAATCAGAAAATCGATCCTTCGGTTTCTCTAGTCCATGTCGATGTGTCCTTGGGCAAGACACTTAACACCAAATTGCTTCTGAAGGCTGGGCCATCGGTATTTGAATGGGTAAATGAGAGTTTTAAAAAAAATGTGTAAAAAGGTCCATATTCCCTATTTGTATATGTGTAGTGTCATTTGGTACATATCTGCTCTAAAACCTTTTTTTTACTCTATTTTTGCTTGATTATCTCTGCATATTTTATTCTATTTTAAACCGATCTTCAGAATTTTAATGTTGAATAGAAAACAAACAACGATTTAGGCAGCAAGATATAAAGATAATGCACTTGACAACAACACAAAATAGTCTCAACATCATTCTCTCTCTCTTGCAACTTGCCGCCACTGCCGCCGGGAAGTGACAGCAAGCTCAGAGATTGATTCCACACATTCTTCATCCAAACAGCCCCCAATGTTCCCCGTGGCAAAAGCCCCCTCACAGTAATACCCTGTAAAAGACGGATCATCGGATAAAAACTTCACCGAGGGCAACCTGCTCCAGCTGACAGCACTCGCCCCTCAGGAGGCTCCACTCAATCACAGTTGCTCCGTCCTGTTTCAGAATCTCAGCTGTCCGCTTTGATGTCCAGTTATTGTGGATAACAATCCATCTTCAAATTCCTCTCGTACTATTTCTAACAGCAGGGAGCATCTGTTTTTTTGTCCTAAAAAGCATGTTTTACAAAGATGTTCTCTTCCCGTCAAATCACTGTTAGATAGTGTGCTTATGTACATGTCACGAGTGGGCAGAACGACAACTGTCCAGAAGGAGCTCGACAGTCTTGACAGATATTTTTGCCTAAACTAGTTACTGTATTTCCATTCACCCCATTCAGTCACATGATTAATTAGAGACTTGAGGGACGACATCACAATGCATGTTACCTAGCCATAGTTATTGTTTATCTGTTTACGACAAAAATTCTAATGAAAAATAAATTCTTTACTTAATTACATGTTGTTGTTTTTTTTATTATTTATCTACAGTGTTTATAGTTTATGTAGAATAACAACATCTTTTTGTTAGAGATTGCAAGTGACTATTTCATATTTAAAAAGAAAAGAAAACCATGACAGACATATATTTACTTCTTTTAGGGTCAATATAGCAAATGGTGCCTATTCTGTCCCTGGTGCGTGTTCCATGTACGCACAAACCGACAGATAGCTAACAACAGGATTCAAAGAAAGTCGAATACGGGAGTAAAGTTTAGGTGTTTTACTGAGTTATTTTTCTCTTCTTATCCTTTTTTGTAAAACTGAAACAGATACAAAGTTACAATGCTTTCGTTACAAATTGTTCTCAAAATACAGCGCACTAGACTCTTCATTGATTACAAATAGCCTCCATGCACATATTATGACAAGAAGATGCATTTAGTTTGGCTTTGCATTTCTTAACCTAAGCAAATTAAGTTATTACAAAGTAGTTTGTTTTTTAATACAAACATATGAATTCCAGATTATTTATATGCACATTCGCACAAAACCGAAAAAGTAACAAAACTTACTAGCAAAGGCTCTCCAAGGCACAAACACACAGGAAGAAAGAAGAGGAGCTTTCTGTCCGATCGCATGGAGAAATACACACACTCTACAGTCTTTCCTGGTTGACCTCTAACCTATGAGTCACGTGATCTGAACTGACCACTGAGGAAATACTTAACATTTATCGCCGCTTAACAACAAACTGCCACAAGGTGGTGCCAAAGATTATTAATTTGAAGGCCACAGAATGTGTGCCATGACTGCCATTTAAAGAAACATGTGGGTTCCTTCTTAAACAGGTGTATTTTTTAAGGTGAAAATCTTTATTACTCTCTTTATTATTACCCATTTTGTGTCCAATCAAACACATTGTTGGAGGGCCAGCTCTCTCTGTCTCTATCCATTAAAACTTAACCAGCAGATTCAATACCAAAGAATTCGGTATAACTATTCAGTGTGCCTTGCTCTACATAGAGAACCCCGGGAGCAGGTTAAAGTTTTTTGCATATCCATCTTGCACATCTTAGCATTTACCAGTTGGGTGGGCCCTAGATTTAGTGCAGACATTCCTTGCACCAAAAAAAGGAGTCCTGATGACATTTCTACAGCTGGCCACTGAAAGGTTATGAGTCGAATCATCCCTGGATGACCTCTCAATCGACTTTAGATTCTGCAGCTAGGACTTAGCCAACGTTAACGCTATAAAGCTCAGGGATCCGTGATTTTCGGTTCATTATGAAACTGGGGCGGGCCGCATTGGACTGCATTTGACTTTATTAATTTGGTTAAAATGATCTCTGAAAGACATGCTAATATATAGTCAAATGTTCTTATTACAGCCCTAGGCTCTGCTTATCCTCTAATGCCACCCTGAAGTTCACATTTGTGGATTTGAGAGAAATGTCTCCAACCATTGGATGGACTACCATGAATTTTGGAACACTAATTATTAATTTTTCATCTAGCGCCATATATCGGGACAGGATTTAAATTGATCCAATACTTTTGTTTATGACCACATACCTGCAGAAATAATGACATTCCCATCACAGGTGTGAGTGGTGAGAGTTGACAGAGTTGTCTATTTCATACAGAAACATTATTACTCTAGTAGTATGATTTTATGTTTGGAACCCTAAAACATGTCCTCCCTACAGAGTGAATTACCTTGTTTGCAAAAGGGCACATAGAAATACCTGTCCTACATTGAATCAGACAGTGCGGCAGCAATACACAGAGGTCTTGTTTGCTGTGAATTTGCCTCATCTTCCTCTTCTCTCACTTGACTTATATCTTAAAAATTCAGAATTTTCTCCCCTCGCAGTAGATCCACATGGCCCTCCTGATCTTTGGCAGTTAAATCGATATATATATGTGAGCACACACAAGCATAGACAGACTAGAGATCCAAAAATCTCTTGGTAACAGCACCAGTAAACAAACCCTGGAGCAGCTTCATTGGCAATTAATGGGGGACAGACTTTGTGGATAAAACGGAGCCTTGATTTTTTTTTCAGTTCTAATCTGTCGAAGAAAGTTGTTAACGAGCACAGAAATTGATCCAAGAACAAACAGTAATGGCATTATTCTGCATGTGTAATGCAAGTATTTGATCCACACAGTCTTATAGAGTATAGTGCTTGTTTATAGCAGAGATGTGGGCAGGAACATTCCTGCTCGCCTCTTCGAGCTCTCTAAATTCTCCGGCTAATGATCGTAGGAACAGAACAAGTCATCTGGGTTATGTCAGAGCTAAACCGTATTAAAGAAATGGACCTTTGTTTTACGCTGAGCTCCCACCTTG
Source organism: Anoplopoma fimbria (assembly GCF_027596085.1). NCBI lineage: Eukaryota > Metazoa > Chordata > Actinopteri > Perciformes > Anoplopomatidae > Anoplopoma > Anoplopoma fimbria. The sequence continues at coordinate 4,014,614 of NC_072456.1, forward strand.
AAATTGATTGCAGAGAAGTATTTTAGAATATCACATCGTCGCTATCCACGGGGGAGAACACATTAAAAGCCCATACCTGCTGTGATTTTGTTCACTGTCCATTTTAAGTATTGGACAATAAAAAGTCGCAATAGGAGCGATAATGAAGTGTTTCACTTGTACCTTCAGGCTATTAATGGCTGATCAAAGATGCCACATGCGGAGCTACATGCACACACACACACAAATGAGTACTGATTCATTTTTAATTTACGGTGGATTAAAAAAAAAGGAAGACTGAAAAGGAACCTTACTATAAATGTATTCCAACTGAATAAAGCTTAAAGAAAGTTAAATAAAGAAACCTTTCCCGGCATGGTGCCAGTATTTAAATTCTGGATGGGCCAAATTAATATTGGCCTTTTAATTACACTAATTAATACTGTTTTCTTTTGATGTTTTTTTCTAACTGTTAGTCTGGCAGAAACAGAAGTGAGTGATACCATGCAGTGGAAGGCGGCTAGCGTGTCCGGTTGATTATAACTGTTCTAGATTTTTTTTTTATGCCGAGATAGCTTATTATTTACCCTTCACACTTTGTAGGCTATTTATTGAAGCAGTATCTAACATGTATATATTTGCTGTGGATTGTTGGAATTGCCATCTTGTTAGTAGTATCTAGGCTAGATTATTACCTGTTTACCATAAATCGATTGCAAAAAAACCCCCCAAATCCTGTCATTTCCTTTGATGTATTTATATACAGTTCTCATAGACACGTACGATGTCCGTACTGTAACAGCACATCAATCGCCTGTGATGATTGGTCCAGACTTCACGCATGATAGTCACATAATAAATGCTGTGTTTTACTTTCATAGAAAGGGAAACTCATTTTCATTCTTTTTGTACTTAAATGTTAATTCTGATCCTGAAAAATAAAAGTTAAGTAAATATATGTTTATGTTCATAAGGGATTGGACAGTTGTACAAGTGGGCGGGCCTTGGCCTGTGGCCCACTCACAATGTCGCGCCAGTTTCACTGTTACTCCATCTGTTGACTTTCTGTCTCTTTCTAAACCAATCAGATGTTGCAATGACCTCTGTGAGCCAATCATCTCATTGCTGTCACACTTTACTGTATAACTATCCGTTTATCTGCAGCTGTCAGCTGGCATTTCATTGGCACTTAATGGCACTTAACATTTCATAGGCTCCTTCACCTATATAACCTATACAATCTGTCATGCCCCAGCCGTGTTAAGGCCTTAACTTTCACAAACTAAAAGCACATCAGAAGGGTTAAAGTTGTAAGACGAAAAAGCGTACAAACCCTCAGACTGGTCATCGCCCTGGTAGCAATCTGATGATCACAAGGTAGCCAAGCCCTAAAGAATAACCTGCTTTATGGTCTATTTGACTCTAAATGGACTCTTCATGCTGTATTGAAAAGGACTTAGTCAACTAGTGATTGAGACCATAAACTTGTGTTTACAATATCATAAATCAAGTAAGAAGTAGGGTTATTTTCTCATAGACTTCTATACAATCTGACAATTTTTGCAACCAGAGGAGTCGCACCCTGATGGCCAGTAGAAAAAATGCAGGTTTAAAGCACTTCCACATTGGCTTCACTTTTCCGATGCAGAAGTTGGGGCCTAACCTGACCCACCAGATGGTTTGTTACACACAACCTGTTATTGGAAACTGTTTGGAAAAGGGCACTTCCAAAAAATACATGGCAGGTGATTGGATGAACAATCGGTCAATTAAACTTTTACCCTAGCGCATCTAGAGAAGAAGGAAAAAACTTCTCCATTGAGAAAGGTTTACAGTGTTGTTCTTTGATCTTCTATCAATGAAGAAATACTTTTAATTTCTGATAGAACTGATGCTTTTGAAACATCTACGCTGCAACATCTACATTGGCTCCTAACAGTATGCTAATATGTCCATGCTATGGCTTATCTGGCACTAATGCATTACTTGAAGCCTGACAAGATGGATTTTCATGTGATATGTGATCCTGCAATTTTCACGTTATACTGTGACATTGTGAGAATCCAGCTGCTGTGAAGGGCAGGTAGCAAAAGAATACTTTATTTACTGTAAGCTTTTTGAAGAAAGAGCAAGTAGAGCCGCTAATAGGTCTCACTTCTGTTCATACGATATGTGTGCTTAAACTAATATTTACAAGTTTGTTCAGTGCAATGTTTATTGGCAACACTTTACAATAAGGGCTGCCCCCCCCAAACCAAATCCTACTGAGGAGCCCCTTAAGTCTAGGACTGGCCCTTCCATTAACCTCCTGTTTTAATCAGAACCTGCGCCCATGGGCCTTCCTCTGAGCTCATTAAAAGTTCTTCTCCAGATCAAATCCTTCCAGACCTTCTTTATAGTACTACTCTTTAAGCCTCTCTTTCAATTAAGTCTCTCCTGTTGAAATGAGATCTTATGAACATCATTGTTACACAGGTGATGTCCTAAAAATAATAGTTTTGTAAAAGAATCACTGATATAAAGTGTTGATTTTGTTTGGTCAAAACAAGATGTACACTTTGTAACAGTAAAATGCATTTCATTGTCATTTTGAATTAAATGTAATGCTCCACCGAAAGCACTGAATTCATTCAACCACCTTCAGTGGTATGTGTTTATTTCAGTGTCAGTCTGTGGTGCTGTTTACTTCATTTTTGTCTGTCATGGTTGGTGTCACTGATAATGATGTTTTCTCAATTCTTCCTTTAATTCCAAACAAACTGCTGTTCCTGCCACAGGATCATTTATGTGTAGCAGAGGATTTGTGTCAGGGAAGAACTCAGCATCTCAATGGGATCTGTGACCTTCTTGTTTTACATAATACTGTTTCTTCAGACATTGTTATCTTCTTTCTTTCTTTTTTTTTCGAGACTCGGGAGTTGCTTTTGTAAACAAACCCGAAACAGCATTTGTAGCAAAATGAAGTTTTGTAGCAAAGCGAAGTTTTCAGAAGTGTTTCAAAGACACAAAAGGTGACAATGTCAGGTTTTGTAGAGTGTTTTGGCACAGACAATGTAGCATTTTCAAGCTGTCAGTATCTGCAGGAGGCTGCTGTCATTGTACTATGAAACAATCACTAAAGCAATGAGAGTAAGAATTCACATAGCGATTTAGGCGGGAACAATGTTTACCAACCCTATAATGCGTGTAGTGCCACCTACAGTATTTCATCAACAGATAGACAGGTTTATAAAAAAGTCGGTAGTAATCTTTGATTACCCGTCAATTCCATTTTTATTTTCTATTGAACTATTTTAAAGTGGAGTCTGTTAGGGAAAAAATGAAAAAAATTGAATGGTACACTTATTGTCAAATGTGGAGTATCTCCTCGTGTTACGCTAGCTGTCCATTCTCTGTATGCGCTGAAAAAGCATTCTGGTGTCCCTACACAGCCCTGGCTCTGTAAATGGAAAGCAAACAAAGCGATTGGAACTAGCCACAAAGACTGTAGCGAATGTTATATTTTAAATTTAAGCCTTCTATTGAGGTTTCCAAATTTTGTTTTGTAAATCTTCTGCATTGTCTTCACTTTTCATACCAGTAGGATACGTCCCCTTCTATTTAACTATCTATAGAGAGAAGTAAGAAGGATAAAGGCAAGCAAGGGAGCACAAGAAGGGGACATGGGGTGACTGTCAGTGTGTGTCTTTGTGTGTGTGTGTTTGTGTGACAAACATTATTTATTCTCGATTAAAATGGCCATGATTATTTTTGTAATAATTGTATCATAGTGAAATATTTAAATATTGATAACATTAAAGTTATAAATTAAAATTATACACATTTTTTTATACTTATAAGGTCAAAGAATTGGTACAGACCATTCCACTCTAGTATTAAGTCCCCACTTTGTTAGGTAGATATAAACCAAGTATGCAAGTGCCCTCATAACAATTTCGTTAAAACACTTAAAAAAGCCTTTTTGCTGTTATTTTCTGGGAAAAAGACGTTCAAAGTTAATTTTCTTTTCTATTTAAGTTTTTCTAAAATGACCAACAACAAAGTTCAACATTTGATTGGAGAAGCTTGGTAATCTACTGTTGGTAATGGGTTAGGGTTCGAAATGTAAATGTGTGTGTGTAAGCCGAATGGATACCATATGAGTAAGAGCCTCATAGCAGTTGATTAAATATTAGTATTGTTTAAAAGTGATTGGTTAACTGTGACAATACTGCATTAGAAATGAAAATAATTCAGCTTGAGAAAAAGAATGGATAAATTGTACACAGGAGCAGTCAACATTTTCTTCTACAAGCCATCAGAAATAGAACGAGGTATAGATATCCTTCTGCTTCTTCTTTTTAATAACACCGCCAGGAAACAGTGATTCTGTGTGTGGGATTGTGACCTGGGAACCCACTGTATCATACCCTGGAGGAAAAAACTGACAGGCTTAGTGTACTGTATAGTTTCACGTCTCTACCTCTTCCCTTTTCTATATCTTTGACCTTTTATTATTTCCTCGACAGAGGTATTTTCCTCTTCCTGTCACCACTCTTTATTCTGGAAATGCTGATATATGGATATGTCCTGTAGGTATTTGGGTAAACAAGCTTTGAACGCCTTCAGAGAGGCAATGAATTTGGAGGCTTGAAAGGGTGACTTTTTTTTTAAAGACCGCCGTCAGTTTGTGACTCAGACTTTTTTGAGGATGTCCAAAGATTTTTTATTTTCTTCATGAAAGCGTTTTAGCTTCTGCAGCGCATTGACAGCAGTCTCTGCCAGCATTTGTTTTCAGTGCCAGCGTAAATCTACACAGAAGCAGAGGAAGTCTTTTAGAAGCACATGAAAGACATTTCATTTATTTCCACAAGCTGCAGCAAGGGAAGGAAGGAGTCATTTATTAACACCCATGGAAGTTGTTGTTGACAGTTAAAACGGTTTAAAAGGCGACAACGAACTGTAATTATGAATGTGAGTATTTATTTCAGGATATGTTTCAGTTCCTCGTTGTTATGATTCCTCAAGAGGATTTTTACAGGACAGCTGCCAAACCTGGAGCTGACGAGGAATGGAGCCAGACAGTTTTCAGTGTCTGGGACAGTGATTTTCAAAGGGGGGCATGGAGATTTACATTTACTCTTAATGTGCAATGAGTGTCAGATACACTGTACTTTGGAGTAAAGTCACTTGTAATAATTTCCACTACAGCCATCTTTATAAGAAACCTATTTCACCCAGAGTGACGCTGCTTAAAATATATAATATCAACTTTCATGCAAACACACACACATACATACATTTCTAAATTACAAACAGTGGACCACAATGCTACTCCAACCAAGAGTTGACTTCTGTTTCTGGTCATTTAGAAAAAAAACAAAAATAGAAGAGAAAATTTATTTTTGAAGGCCTTTCCCAGAATATTACTGCAAATGTGCTTTTTAATTTATTTTTTACAGAATTTCTGCCATAACGGGACATCCTTTCATGATGTCTACCTCTGAAAGTGGGGAATTCTGTATAATACAGTGGAACTGTCTGTACCCATTCTTTCACAGATTTCCCCCAAAAATGTCTTTGTTTTACAATCAGTAGTTAATAAATTTTCTATCATGCTAAGCGGTCACATCAATGTTAAAACGCACAAAAGTACACAAAAGTAAGCCGGACCGCTCATACGGCCTGATGCTCAGCACTTAGTCTTAATAAGTAAAGTTTGTTGGTTGTCCAAGCTCTCATGCCTACACATATGTTATAAAAACATTCTGTCATAAGGTCAAATGTTGATGTATTATGTACACCTGTGTTGTTTTTACGCTTTCTATATTATACATTTTCAGATTTAAAGGTCAAAACAGAAACCATACATGAGTAATGTAAAAAAAAACGTATCTGTTAGCTTAGCTTGAGGTAAAGCTACAGGAAAACACTGCATAAATGTCTGTGAGGGTTTCCTTTGGCTTCCAGATTTCGTTCATATTTAACAGAATGTTATGTGTTGCTCTCTCACAGTTGCATGCACCAATGCATACGTTAGGCAGTTTTGACAACAATCCAGTCATGTTTTTTAGCAGCTCTGATGGAGGAACACTCTGGTGTAGTGAAAGATCTGAAGTGTATCAGCTCATCAGAGAACCATTTGTCCAATTCAGTGGGATATCAGAGAAAGTGAGCGTTATCTCAGTCACATGCAATACTGTCTGATTCAGCGTCACACTGCATGTCTGGCCTCTTTCTCCTCTTCCTACACTTTGTCATTAGCATCTCTTCATTTCCAATCAGACCGTGATGGAAGTAGCTTCTATACACAACAGCAATACATCATATCAATATACACTGGGAACCACTAATAGTGGTAATTTCTGTCCAGATCTAATTCATAGAAGATTTATTCTAGATTTCTCCTGCAGATTACTATATAATTTGCACTTAAATATTATATATATACATATAATAATAATACATTTTATTTGGTGGCGCCTTTCATGGCACTCAAGGTCACCTTACAGCATATAAAATCAGTGGTGAAGCAAAATAAATAACAGATTAATAAAAACATTGCGATAATAAAACAACAGTAACACATCTGTACATTCAGCACCAGGGCATAGCTGGGAAATAAGTAAAAAAAAAAAAAAAAAAAAAAAAAATATATATATATATATATATAGTCATCTGAAATAAGGAAAAAAATAAATAAAATATATATATATACCTATATACATAAACATATACGAAAGAAAGATGCAGCTGCAGTCGTTAAAGTGAATACTAGTTTGAAAAGATGGGTTTTAAGAGCAGATGTGAATTTTGTAGTGTAGTTCAGTAGCGCATCTGAGGGGGAAGTGCGTTCCAGAGTTTGGCTGCAGTGTAGGAGAAGGCCCTGGCACCCACTGTGCTGAGGTTGATGGTTGGTAGAACCAGTAGACCTGCAGATAAAGACAGCAGGGCGTGGGAAGGGATGTAGGTCTGGAGGAGGTCTGTGAGGTAAGTGGGGGCCAAGTTGTTAAGAGCTTTGAATGTTAACAATAAGATTTTAAAGTTAATCCTTTGTGACACGGAGCCAGTGTAGTTATGAAGTAATGAAACAGACTTAGGTATCAACAGATTTTTTTCATACGTTACGTTTCAATACTTGGACTCGTGCTGTGTCAAAAGGATCTGGCTGCACACATTATCATTTCGGTATAGGATAAAAAAAAATGATCTGGCTTCTTTTACAATTGTCTTGGAGCGGCGCCAAGCCCAGGAAGCAGTGATGGTTCCCTTGCAAAATAGCGCAGATAGCATTAACTGTCTCATTGCCTAATTTGTATATGCACACTGTTTACACCCAGGTGTACCTGTTCGCTGCATGTGCCATACATACATTCGCCACAAGTAGTCTGTTATCCACAATGCATTTGGCTTGCTTTGACCGAAATGAGCTGTCCTATGCCTGGTTTATTTATCTCACCTCCAGTGCTGCAGAGACACTTTGTCACTGGTGGCTGTGTTGGTAAGCAGCCTGCATTGTGCTCACAAGTTGGCAGACACATTTTCACTTCCATTACGGGCGCATTAAAGCGTGCTTAGTCTATGAAGAACATATTAAAGAGGCCGTCACTCGAGAGCCGCAAGCCGGAGACAGCTGTTTCAATGCGTCTCCCCTGCTGATTAGGAATAATTTTTTTGTGAGTGCTCTAACAAATGTATTAGCTAAATAGGAGCCTGATATTGTTGTTATTCACAATTAAAATTTTCCAGAGGCTATTGCATATTTGTCCTGGCACCGGGCCCGTATTTGTCAGGACTCAGCGCTGTGGGAGAGCTAGAGAGCAATCCAGCACTTTGGAAACCATACAGTGATGGATATTTACTGAAATAGTGTCAAGGGGACTTTATTTTCCACCTTATGTCAGATTGTGTCTCTAGTTCACCTCCTTAAGATCCCTCTAAATTTCAATAAATTGATAAAACAAATACACACACACCGCATTTCAGTTGTTCATCAATTAATTTGCTATAACAATCATTGTATGATTATAGATATCCCAGCACTTGGGACTAATTTACCACTATTGGCAGCAGTTTCTGGTTTATTTTGTTATCTATAAAGTGTTATTACATGTACAGTGTCTGGCACACGCACACTGCTGAATCTATGAGCCGCCTCTGGTCGGAATCAGGCCTCTTACCGGGGACAGTAGAGACAGGTGGTGAGGCAGTGACTTCCGATGATGACGTCTGTACCGGGCCTTTTTAGAACTTTTCTCGTTGGAAAAACAATCAACAGTTTTCTTCATGTTGAATTATCAGTATGTTTTAAGGTTGTGATGTCCCTCGGGAAGGAGAACAGGGAGCGGCTTCACACACAAACACACACACACACACACACACACACACACACACACACACACAAACACACAGAAATACATTAGATGTCAGGGTCACTGGTCCACCAATGCACTCTGGAGCCCTTCCGGGTACAAGCTCTTATCATACATCAGCGGGATAATTGTGAGACTTTTTGGATCTCTGGGACAAGAAACAATTTAGAGCCATTTCTGTGTATTTGTGCAAGGAGCCACGTCTCTGAGTGTGATCCTCAGTTTGTGCACTACGCTTTGATACGAATTTCAAACAAGTCATCTGAATTGTCAAGTAGAGTACCACTTAAAAGGCACTGTCCATAAACCCCAAAGGGGCAAACCATGTGAAATAGAGAAAAAAGACTGAAGGCTGCTTAAATGTGCAAGAATGCATACTTTAATTAGGTAAAGGGCAGTATGACATCAGTATAATCTGGAAAGTGGAACTTGAAAATAAAAAACAGGATCGGGCAGATAAGGTAGAGATGGGGTAGCTGGCCAGCTGGCATCATACTGAATAGTTTGACAAGCTGCAGCATGATGGGAGACCTTGGAGTCTGTAGAAAAGCAGTGAACCGTGTCGGGCACACCGAGGGGAGTCAGAGGGCAAAACAGGCACATAAAGGTCGCACCAAGGACTAGTTTTTCTTTCCAACATCTCTTGAGTTGTCAGCATGTCAAAAAGAGATTTTGAAATTCTTTTATTCCCTTTTTCACATGAACTTTTTACCGTCTGACCCTAATTTTTAACCTTAAACATCAAAGGAAAATCAAGTAAAACAATTTAACAGTTATCTTTACATCCGATTTTGATTAAGGGCTTTATAGTTTGACTTAAAAAACTAAAGATTCTGACGGTCATGAAAATTTGGATGATTGAACAAAACTTCTGCATGGGTTTTGATCTGGTTTGCTGGACTCTTACTTAATTAAACTGTAGGTGTATATGACTGATGTTTGGATTGATGTCGATTGTCTTCTAGATGTAATACATCCTATATCATAAAATAGAAATGTTTATTTTTATGATAATTTATTCCAAATTACTTGATTGTCACTTAACAAAACACATTTTTGTGTTTGCTACCAACACATTTTCAATCCCAGCTAGCCAAAAACAACAGCTTGGTCACTGGCCCTTTACTTCAAGCTATGACGCTCTTAGTACCCTCGAGGGTCCGTTTCCAGCGTAAATGGACACTACGCAGTTTGATCACCTTCCCCTTTTTACATGCATAGTGTCTTTTCAAAATAAACTTCCAACGTAGATTTACTTAATTTAAGTTAATTTACGCGAAAAAAACTACTTGGTAAGGTTTATGAAAAGATCATGGTTTGGATTAAATAAGTACGTTTGTTACATAGCTTAAGTTACGCACTTAACATTAAATATTTAACTTAAAATAAGTCAGTTGGTTTTGGATTGGCCAGGCGTCCATGCTTGTCGAGGTTCTTGTAACGCATTTTTTCAGATGCTTTGCCCTGACCAATGTGGTTATCTGGTTCCTAACTACTCAAGGTCAATGCCTAACTTTAACCAATCATCTCTGCCTTAACCAGCTACGTTGGGCGGGACTTGCCAAGAAATGCAGTGAGATTCATAATAACACGTAAAGGACATACAGACAGACTTTATAGTTAGATGAAACCCTTTGCATCCAACATTTATTTTAGTTCCCTAACATTATAAAAACACAATGTACACTTAAGGCCTGTATTGAAATAAGTGAGGCAATTTATAAACGAAAAATCAAAAAAGATGCAACCAATGTGACATTAGCTAAAAGGAACAGAAAAACAACAACAAATGGCATTCAGTCTGATTATCAGCCTAAACTAAACCCACCTAGCCCCTGAGCTCTTCCAACTTGGCTTTGCAGTATTTCTCTTTTTGCACATTTAAAAGTGTTTTGGAGATCGTTTTCTTTTTCGGTTTGCGGCACATTTCCAATATTTTTTGTGCTTTAGCCTTTGCCTGTGTTTCAGTATTTGCAGCATACACATTTGCAAGTGTTTTGTCCTTTGGGGCCGCCTCACCACACCGTCATATGTGACAAAGCTCCACACACCCACACACACACCATGCCTCTGCTTGTCAGAAGGCTAGTGGCAGAACAAAGAGCCCTATGAAACATCAAGCGGTGACTTCCACACTAGCTCAGAGGTCACATTTCTGACCTTGGAGGAGCCTTTAGATGCTTCCTTTTCTTCTAGAATATCCCTCACAACCTCCGCTCTTTTCTTCTTCCCCCAGCTGTCTCCTCACTCTATGAATCACAAAGTCCAACCCTCATTGTGGAATATGCTTTCACACATCAGTGATTTCTCTTCAGTGTAAGCTCTGTCACAGTTCTCTTCCCTGTTTTTCTCATTCGCCTGTCTCACTTTCTTTGCATCTCTTTGACTGCAAGGAGGAAGAAAGATAGCTTGGATCAGAACAGACAAGAAGGAAATGTACCTTCAGTAAAAGTTAGGTCTTTGAGTCGGGTTGGAATTATTTCCCATAACTGATGACTGGCAGTAAAAAATGTGCTTGAAATGCGCTT